>NC_034188.2:29765184-29775184 GCF_002021735.2 Oncorhynchus kisutch | reverse complement strand
CCTTCATTTTAATTTTGAACATTGACCATGCTAAGAAAGGTGACCGAGACAATCCAACCGGAGAAGACAGGGCATTAACCAGATATTCCATTATAGAAATCACATACAGATGTTCCCTCACATTACCTACAGATGTTCCCTCACACATTATATCAAGAGGATGAAATCTCCCTACTTACTCAAAGAATACATGTTTTGTCACAATCATGTTTTCCACTTCACTGTACATTTGTTCAGTGGGGCCCTTTGAATAGAATAGAATGGTGCCCAGGGCTGACTTTCTCAATAGGACTCAAAATAGAATACAGTAGAAGACAATAAGTATGGAAGCTAACCACACTGGAGGCTAGTGTCATCTTCAGGTAAGCAGCTCTGGTAGTCCCAGTCACGGGTGTCCCAGCTCACCACGTTCCCATCGGCACAGCTATGGGCCCTCACCTCCTCAGCCGTCTGCTCCCGCCCCCACATCCTGAACAGGCTTATGTCCCCCAGGAAGTTCTTCCCATCCTCAAACTCCATCACCCCATCTACTATGTTATGGGACACCCCCAGGGTCAGGGTGCCATTGTTGGCCAGTTGCCGGGACAGGCTGGCGTTAACGGGGGCGTCCAGGTGACTGCTCCCATTGATGTAGAGTCTGAGCCTCTCGGAGTTGCTGGACCAGGTGAGGCAGACGTTTTGCCAGTGTTCCAGGGGCAGGTCCTCTGGTACCGACCACTCCTGCCCAAACAGCCATGCCACCAGGAGCCCTCCCCGGCCTGCAAGCCCCAGCTCTACCTGCCTGTTGCCAGGCGCCTTGTACACAAAGCCGGTCCAATCAGGCGTCGCGATCTTCCGGCACAGGTGCACACACACACTGAGCTCTTCCAGGAGGGGCATTACACACTCCTTACCCAGCTGCCACATACATGGACGGCCCAAGAACACCGCCTTCTTACCCCACAGGCTGGGGCTCTGGGAGCCTGGCACAAACACAGAACCAACGTCACACACTGACATTGGACATTTTGGGGACAATTGGACAAAACCTCCTCTAGTGGAGTTCAGTCTTCAGCCATAATGCATTCTATTGACACTACTTTTACACTAGCGTTTATACAATTGCTTCATAATCACTTCATTAAATATTTGTATATGACCAATACAATTTGATTTGATTTATTTATGGCCATACCGGAATATGGAAGACAGGTGGTTGCCAGTACCCACAAACACACGGTTATGAAACAGGGCCTCCTGGCAGAATCCATCACCAATCTAAAACAAAAGATGAATATCTCTCCATGTAAATATCATGTCAGAAAATGGGGAACAATGAAGTCTATCTGCAAATAGAACCGTTATCAGACAACAGTACAATATGCAGTACCAGTCAAAAGTTTGGACACACCTACTCATTCAAGGGTTTTTCTTTATTTTACTATTTTCTACATTGTAGAATAATTGTGAATACATCAAAACTATTAAATGGAATCATGTAGTAACCAAAAAAGTGTTAAACACATCAAAATATATTTTATATTTTATATTCTTCAATGTAGCCACCCTTTGCCTTGATGACAGCTTTGCACACTCTTGGTGTTCTCTCAACCAGCTTCACCTGGAACGCTTTTCCAACAGTCTTGAAGGAGTTCCCACATATGCTGAGCACTTGTCGGCTGCTTTTCCTTCACTCTATGGTCCAACTCATCCCAAACCATCTCAATTGAGTTGAGGTTGGGTGATTGTGGTGGCCAAGTCATCTGATGCAGCACTCCATCACTCCCCGTCTTGGTCAAATAGCCCTTTCGTCCTCCATGCTTCACGGTGGGAACCACAAATGCAGAGATCATCCATTCACCTACTCTGTGTCTCTCAAAGACATGGCGGTTGGAACCAAAATCTGAAAGTTGGACTCATCTGACCAAAAGATAGATTTCCACCGGTCTAATGTCCATTGGTCGTTTTTCTTGGCCCAAGCAAGACTCTTCTTCTTATTGGTGTCCTTTAATAGTGGTTTCTTTGCAGCAATTCGACCATGAAGGCCTGATTCACACGGTCTCCTCTGAACAGTTGATGTTGAGATGTGTCTGTTACTTGAACTCTGTGAAGCATTTATTTCGGCTGCAATCTGAGGTGCAGTTAACTTTAATTAACGTATCCTCTGCAGCAGAGGTAACTCTGGGTCTTCCTTTCCTGTGGTGGTCCTCATGAGAACCAGTTTCATCATGGCACTTGATGTTTTTTGCGACTGCACTTGAAGAAACTTTCAAACTTCTTGAAATTTTCCAGATTGACTGTCTTTATTAATTTTTTATTAACCCCTCCACCACCCCCCCTCTTCGGAGGACAAATATCTTAAATTTTTTAAACATATTTTTTGCAACATATATATTGCTTATTTGAGATGTTCTTGCCATACTATGGACTTGGTATTTTACCAAATAGGGCTATCTTCTGTATACCACCCTTACCTTGTGATTGGTTCAAATGAATTAAGAAGGAAAGAAATTCCACAAATGTACTTTTAACGAGGCACACCTGTTAATTGAAATGCATACCAGGTGACTATCTTTTTTGGTTACTACAGTTTTGATGTCTTTACTATTAATCTACAATGTAGAAAAATCATAAATGGTAATGAATGGTTTACAAAAATGAAGAAAAACACTGGAATGAGTAGGTGTGTCCAAACTTGACTGGTACTGTACATGCAAACAAAACTATGACTTACCTGTGTCATCCCCCAGTCCAAAAAGCAATGTCCTTCGCCAGATAAAACAAGCAAATTAGAATTGAATAAACTGTCTCTTACATGTCTATAACACCAAATGGAAGGTTAAGAGAAAAGGTTGACCTCCTGGGATAATAGTCTTTTTGAATGAGGGAGACTACAATGTCTTCCTCTTTAAGAAGACCTCCACGCCCTCTCCTTTTGTATCCTGGCTTACTTATTAATCAGACACAGAGCAATAAACAGAACTAAGGCAACAGAGGGCAGATTGACCATGATATCTACAACTTTAGTTCTTCAAATATGGAAATAGGTATATACAAATTCTACCCAATTTAGAATTCTACTAAATGTATGTGAAAGGCTTTGGATGATTTACTTGGTCCTGTCACTATATTCCACATGTTCCTGTTGATTGGTATGGAGCTAACAGACAGACATGTCCAGAGAATCAGTAAGGAGTGTTGGGAAACTGACTGATGCCTTGACATCTTACACAATGTGTGTTTCTAATCCTGGGTGCTGATTGGTTAAAACCGCATTCCAGATGGTGTCTATTCCACAAGTTACCACCTGCTAAACCTATGACCTTAAAATGCCTATTTACTCTGTTCCATCTGACTGCGCAATCCACTGTCTCATCAACTCAGCCAGGCAATTTATATACTAGATCTACATTGTAAAAAGCCTCTAGACATTACCTACCATTTCTTTTAGATTAGCATTTGGTTGTCAACAGCAGAGATTTGTAATAACCTTGCTCTCTGTATCGCTGAAATTTGCAGCATTGCTTCAGTATTGAAATTTGATCTCCGCTAGCATGTCGTGGTACACACCTTCCACGTCCATCATTATTCTCCATAGAACGCAAAGCCTCTTGTTGATCATCCCTTATGTAATGTACAGAACGTCTGCGTTTATCCCTTACTTATCTAGTCACTTTGCCCTACTCTAACTAAATACAGTGCCTTCGGAAAGTATTCAGACCCCTTGACTTTTTCCACATTTTGTTACGTTACAGCCTTTTTCTAAAATGGATCAAATAATAACAAATCTTCAGCAATCTACACACAGCAATCTACACACAGCAATCTACACATACAGCAATCTACACATACAGCAATCTACACACAGCAATCTACACACAGCAATCTACACATACAGCAATCTACACATACAGCAATCTACACACACAAAAACTGGTTTTTAGAAATGTTTGCAAATGTATTAAAAATACCTTATTTCAACAAGTATTCAGTCCCCTTGCTATGAGACTCAAAATCAAAGTCAGGTGCATCCTGTTTCCATTGATCATCCTTGAGATGTTTCTACAACTTGATTGGATTCCACCTGTGGTAAATTCAATTGATTGGACATGATTTGGAATTGGCCCACACCTGTCTATAGAAGGTCCCACAGTTGACAGTGCATGTCAGAGCAAAAACTAAACCATGAGGTCGAAGGAACTGTCCGTAGAGCTTCGAGATAGGATTGTGTCGAGGCACAGATTTGGGGAAGGGTACCAAAATATTTCTGCAGCATTGAAGGTCCCCTCGAACACAGAGGCCTCCATCATTCTTAAATGGAAGAAGTTTGGAATCACCAAGACTCTAACTAGAGCTGACTGCCCAGCCAAACTGAGTATTTGGGGGAGAAGGACCTTGGTTAGGGAGGTGACCAAGAACCCGATGGTCACTGTGACAGAGCTCCATAGGTTCTCTGTGGAGATGGGAGAACCTTCCAGACAGACAACCATCTCAGCAGCACTCCACCAATCAGGCCTTTATGGTAGAATGGCCAGACGGAAGCCACTCCTCAGTAAAAGGCACATGACAGCCTGCCAAGTGTTTATCAAAAGGCACCTAAAGGACTCTCAGACCATAAGAACAAGATTCTCTGGTCCGATGAAACCTGAATGCCAAGCCTTACGTGTGGAGGAAACCTGGCACCATCCCTACGGTGAAGCATGGTGGTGGCAGAATCATGCTGTGGGGATGTTTTTCAGCGGCAGGGACTGGGAGACTAGTCAATATCGAGGCATGGGTGAACGGAGCAAAGTACAGAGAGATCCTTGATGGAAACCTGCTCCAAAGCTCTCAGGACCAAAGAATGGGGAAAAGGTTCACCTTCCAACAGGACAACAACCCTAAGCATACAGCCAAGACAACACAGGAGTCAAATTTTATTTGTCACATGCTGTCACGTTTGTTGAATGGAGGAGACCAAGGTGCAGCGTGATGTGAATCCATTCTTCTTATTTAATGAAACGAAGAACACTTAAACTTACAAAACGAATGTGACGCTATATCTGATAAATACAGGCAACTAACACATAGACAATAACCCACAGAGAACCTAAGGAATATGGGTGCCTAAATATGGTTCCCAATCAGAGACAACGATAAACAGCTGCCTAATTGAGTACCAATCTAGGCAACCATAGACATACATAACACCTAGACTGGTAAACACCCCCATAAACATACAAAACCCCTAGACAAGACAAAACACATAAATCACCCTTGTCACACCCTGACCTAACCAAAATAATAAAGAAAACAAAGAATACTAATGTCAGGGCGTGACACATGCGCCGAATACAACAGGTGAAATGCCCTTGACCAACAATGCAGTTTTAAGGAAAATACATAAAAAATAAGAAATAAAGTAACAAATAATTTAAGAGCAGCAGTATAAAGCAATAGTGAGGCTATATACAAGGGATATCGGTACACAGTCAATGTTCGGTGGCACCGGTTAGTCGATGTAATTGAGCTAATATATAGGTTGAAGTCGGAAGTTTACATACACTTAGGTTGCAGTCATTAAAACTCGTTTTTCAACCACTCCGCAATTTTTTTGTTAACAAACTATTGTTTTGGCAAGTCGTTTAGGACATCTACTTTGTGCATGACACAAGTCATTTTTCCAACAATTGTTTACAGGCAGATTATTTAACTTACAATTCACTGTATCACAATTCCAGTGGGTCAGAAGTTTACATACACTAAGCTGACTGTGCCTTTAAACAGCTTGGAAAATTCCAGAAAATGATGTCATGGCTTTAGAAGCTTCTGATAGGCCAATTGACATAATTTGAGTGAATTGGAAGTGTATGTGTGGATGTATTTCAAGACCTACCTTCAAACTCAGTGCCTCTTAGCTTGACATCCTGGGAAAGTCAAAAGAAATCAACCAAGATCTCAAAAAAATATGGTAGACCTCCACAAGTCTGGTTCATCCTTGGGAGCAATTTCCAATCTCCTGAAGGTACCACGTTCATCTGTACAAACAATAGTATGCAAGTATAAACACCATGGGACCACGCAGCTGTCATTCCTCTCAGAAAGGAGACGCGTTCTGTCTCCTAGAGATGAACTTACTTTGGTGTGAAAAGTGCAAATCAATCCCAGAACAACAGCAAAGGACCTTGTGAAGATGCTAGAGGAAACTATATCTATATCCACAGTAAAACGAGTCCTATATCGACATAACCTGACAGGCCGCTCAGTAAGGAAGAAGCCACTGCTCCAAAACCACCATTAAAAAGCCAGACTACGGTTTGCAACTGCACAGGGAGACAAAGATAATACTTTTTGGAGAAATGTCCTCTGGTCTGAGGAAACAAAAATAGAACTGATTGGCCATAATGACCATCGTTATGTTTGGAGGAAAAAGGGGGAGGCTTGCAAGCCGAAGAACACCATTTCAACCGTGAAGCACGGGGGTGGCAGCATCATGTTGTGGGTGTGCTTTGCTGCAGGAGGGACTTGTGCACTTCACAAAATAGATGACATCATGAGGGAGGAGAATTATGTGGATATATTGAAGCAGCATCTCAAGACATCAGTCAGGAAGTCAGTCAGTCAGGAAGTTAAAGCTTGACCCCAAGCATACTTCCAAAGTTGAGGCAAAATGGCTTAAGGACAACAAATTCAAGGTATTGGAGCGGCCATCACAAAGCCCTGACCTTAATCCCATAGAGAATTTGTGGGCAGAACTGAAAAAGCGTGTGCGAGCAAGGAGGCCTTCAAACCTGACTCAGTTACACCAGGAGGAATGGTCCAAAATTCACTCAACTTATTGTGGGAATCTTGTGGAAGGCTACCCGACACGTTTGTCCCAAGATAAACAATTTAAAGGCAATGCTACTAAATACTAATTGATTGTATGTAAACTTCCGACCCACTTGGAATGTGATGAAATAAATAAAAGCTGAAATAAATCATTCTCTCTACTATTATTCTGACATTTCACGTTCTTAATAAAGTGGTGATCCTAACTGACCTAAGACCGGGAATGTTTACTAGGATTAAATGTTTGGAATTGTGAAAAACTGAGTTTAAATGTATTTGGCTAAGGTGTATGTAAACTTCCGATTTCAACTGTACATGTGGGTAGAATTATTAAAGTCACTTATGCATAGATAATAACAGAGAGTAGCAGCAGCGTAAAGGGGGGGGGGGCAATGCAAATAGTATGGGTAGTCATTTGACTAGATGTTCAGGAGTCTTATGGCTTTGGGGTAGAAGCTGTTTAGAAGCCTCTTGTACCTAGACTTGGCGCTCCGGTACCACTTGCCGTGTGGTAGCAGAGAGATCAGTCTATGACTAGGGTGGCTGGAGTCTTTGACCATTTTTAGGGCCTTCCTCTGACACCGCCTGGTGTAGAGGTCCCATATGGCAGGAAGCTTGGTCAGAGGCCAAGCAGTTGCCATAGCAGGCATGCCATATAGCCATGCTCTCGATGGGACCCATAAGGTTTGAGTGAGAACACACTGGGAATAAGCATACAGGGAATTTAGCATGATTATTGTTGTTCTTTTTAATACTGGCTCTTCTTCATCTTTGGTGTTTATGGTAGTGTGCAGACCAACGTTAAGGTGCATTAATGCCACCTACCTGGCATAATTGTGATAGAGACTGGACTTTGGATATAACCACAATTCTGAAATCAAATCAATATTGGCTTCAATGTAATTCATTATGAATTCACCTGTCATTGACAGAATGTTTGTGACATTTTGTCAAAAACACGAGTTGAAACCCCTAGAGCAGGGGTATTCAACACTTTCCTGTCTTCCACATCTAGCAGCCAAGACTGCAGGACCACGGAGGGTCTGTCTATGGAGGCCAGTGTTTCTGCATCTCTGCTGTGTTATGTTGTGGGGGCATTTCACCGTAGAGTTATGCCAATGAATGGTTTGTGTGTGTTGTGTTTCTCCACAGGCATCTTGTCTGAGGGCACTGTCTGAGTTCAGCTATAATCAGACACAGTTTATGCACTTTAATGGCAGTTATGTGGCCTGTCCTGTCTGTGGACCTGAAAACAGACGTAACAAATAGAGTTACTGTGTCTGTCTGTCTGTCTGTCTGTCTGTCTGTCCTGTCTGTGGACCTGAAAACAGACGTAACAAATAGAGTTACTGTGTCTGTCTGTCTGTCTGTCTGTCCTGTCTGTGGATCTGATAACAGACATAACAAATAGAGTTACTGTGTCTGTCTGTCTGTCTGTCTGTCTGTCTGTCTGTCTGTCCTGTCTGTGGACCTGATAACAGACCTAACAAATAGAGTTACTGTGTCTGTCTGTCTGTCTGTCTGTGGACCTGATAACAGACGTAACAAATAGAGTTACTGTGTCTGTCTCTGTCTGTCTGTCTGTCTGTCTGTCTGTCTGTCTGTCTGTCTGTCTGTCTGTCTGTCTGTCTGTCTGTCTGTCTGTCTGTCTGTCTGTCTGTCTGTCTGTCTGTCTGTCTGTCTGTCTGTGGACCTGAAAACAGACGTAACAAATAGAGTTACTGTGTCTGTCTGTCTGTCTGTCCTGTCTGTGGACCTGATAACAGACATAACAAATAGAGTTACTGTGTCTGTCTGTCTGTCTGTCTGTCTGTCTGTCTGTCCTGTCTGTGGACCTGAAAACAGACGTAACAAATAGAGTTACTGTGTCTGTCTGTCTGTCTGTGGACCTGATAACAGACATAACAAATAGAGTTACTGTGTCTGTCTGTCTGTCTGTCTGTCTGTCTGTCTGTCTGTCTGTCTGTCTGTCTGTGGACCTGATAACAGACGTAACAAATAGAGTTACTGTGTCTGTCTGTCTGTCCTGTCTGTGGACCTGATAACAGACGTAACAAATAGAGTTACTGTGTCTGTCTGTCTGTCTGTCTGTGGACCTGATAACAGACATAACAAATAGTTACTGTGTCTGTCTGTCTGTCTGTCTGTCCTGTCTGTGGACCTGAAAACAGACGTAACAAATAGAGTTACTGTGTCTGTCTGTCTGTCTGTGGACCTGATAACAGACATAACAAATAGTTACTGTGTCTGTCTGTCTGTCTGTCTGTCTGTCTGTCTGTCTGTCTGTCTGTCTGTCTGTCTGTCTGTCTGTCTGTCTGTCTGTCTGTCTGTCTGTCTGTCTGTCTGTCTGTCTGTCTGTCTGTCTGTCTGTCTGTCTGTCTGTCTGTCTGTCTGTCTGTCTGTCTGTCTGTCTGTCTGTCTGTCTGTCTGTCTGTCTGTCTGTCTGTCTGTCTGTCTGTCTGTCTGTCTGTCTGTCTGTCTGTCTGTCTGTCTGTCTGTCTGTCTGTCTGTCTGTCTGTCTGTCTGTCTGTCTGTCTGTCTGTCTGTCTGTCTGTCTGTCTGTCTGTCTGTCTGTCTGTCTGTCTGTCTGTCTGTCTGTTCCTGTCTGTCTGTCTGTCTGTCCTGTCCTGTGGACCTGATAACAGACGTAACAAATAGAGTTACTGTGTCTGTCTGTCTGTCTGTCCTGTCTGTGGACCTGATAACAGACATAACAAATAGAGTTACTCTGTCTGTCTGTCTGTCTGTCTGTCTGTCTGTCTGTCTGTCTGTCTGTCTGTCTGTCTGTCTGTCTGTCTGTCTGTCTGTGGACCTGATAACAGACGTAACAAATAGAGTTACTGTGTCTGTCTGTCTGTCTGTCTGTGGACCTGATAACAGACATAACAAATAGAGTTACTGTGTCTGTCTGTCTGTCCTGTCTGTGGACCTGATAACAGACGTAACAAATAGAGTTACTGTGTCTGTCTGTCTGTCTGTGGACCTGATAACAGACATAACAAATAGTTACTGTGTCTGTCTGTCTGTCTGTCTGTCCTGTCTGTGGACCTGAAAACAGACGTAACAAATAGAGTTACTGTGTCTGTCTGTCTGTCTGTGGACCTGATAACAGACATAACAAATAGTTACTCTGTCTGTCTGTCTGTCTGTCTGTCTGTCTGTCTGTCTGTCTGTCTGTCTGTCTGTCTGTCTGTCTGTCTGTCTGTCTGTC
>NC_034188.2:29737684-29760184 GCF_002021735.2 Oncorhynchus kisutch | reverse complement strand
GGCCGGTGACGACGACCGCCGAGCGACACCCGAACAGGAAGGGGAGCCACCCCCTTCGGTAGGAGTTGTGACACAAAGGAGTTACAGAGAACACTGAGTACATGACGTTGTAAAACAAGTTGTGTAGATGAGGGTTATGTGTGTATTGTTGAGCTACAGTAGTGACACTGGATACGGTTCATGTCTCCATGGCTCTTATTGGTTCAGTGACTTCCACATCAACCTACTACTTCTGTTGCTCTGGGCCCTTCTGCTGTTCATTGAAAGATTCAGTGAGTTTTGCCTTTACTGAAAAGAGAACACTTGTACCCCCTCAGAGAGACAACCAGTACCCCCTCAGAGAGACAACCAGTATCCCCTCATAGAGATAACCAGTACCCTCTCAGAGAGTCCACCAGTATACCCCTCAGTGAGACCACCAGTATCCCCTCAGTGAGACCACCGGTATCCCCTCAGAGTCCACCAGTACCCCCTCAGAGAGACAACCAGTACCCCCTCAGAAAAATCACCAGTATCCCCTCAGTGAGACCACCAGTATCCCCTCAGTGAGACCACCGGTATCCCCCCAGAGTCCACCAGTACACCCCTCAGAGAGACCACCAGTATCCCCTCAGTGAGAACACCAGTATCCCCTCAGTGAGACCACCGGTATCCCCCCAGAGTCCACCAGTACACCCCTCAGAGAGACCACCAGTATCCCCTCAGTGAGAACACCAGTATCCCCTCAGTGAGACCACCAGTATCCCCTCAGTGAGACCACCGGTATCCCCTCAGAGTCCACCAGTACCCCCTCAGAGAGACAACCAGTACCCCCTCAGAGAAATCACTAGTATCCCCTGTTAGACCACCAGTATCCCCTCAGTGAGACCACCGGTATCCCCCCAGAGAGTCCACCAGTATCCTCTCAGAGAGACCACCAGTATCCTCTCAGAGAGACCACCAGTATCCCCTCAGAGAGACCACCAGTATCCCCACAGAGAGTCCACCAGTATGGGAGGGAGGGAGGGAGGGAGGGAGGGAGGGAGGGAGGGAGGGAGGGAGGGAGGGAGAGAGAGAGGGAGAGAGAGAGAGAGAGAGAGAGAGAGAGAGAGAGAGAGAGAGAGAGAGAGAGAGAGAGAGAGAGAGAGAGAGAGAGAGAGAGAGAGAGAGAGAGAGAGAGAGAGAGAGAGAGAGAGAGAGAGAGAGAGAGAGAGAGAGAGAGAGAGAGAGAGAGAGAGAGAGAGCTTTGCCCTGTTCAAATAATACACTACTGTGGCCCATTAAATGCTGTTACACAATCAATTCATGTCCTTGGATTTTTACATGAACATTCAACCAACTGTATGTTTTCAAAAACTGATATCAGGTTTTCTGTGTCAAACTGTTTTCAACTCTCTATCACTGCGCTGACACCAATATTTAAGTAATTGACTGACACTGAACTCTTCTCTTCTTGTCTTCTTGTTGGTCCAGGTGAAGAGGCTGGGCTAGTCCCTGGGTTTCTCCCCTGAGGTCCTTTCTAACCTCCATGGGTTCCATGATCTGTTCCAGTACCTACACCCTACTGTCCCAAGCCGCCGCCCTCCTGCCCCGCCTTGACATTGTTGCTAGGATACATTGCGCTCTGGTGGCCAATCACACGGTGACGTCCAGGCCCTAGGGACATGTTGCCATGACTCCAAGCAATCCAAGCTCAACTTGGCCTTTGTGACATATATACTCCCCTACATATGTATTTGTTCAGTGAAGCTGAAATGTTTTGTTTGTCTCTATATTGCATTATTTCGGATTTGAGATCAAATGTGTCATATGAGGCGATAGTACTTAATGTCACCTTTTATTTGAGGGTATTTTCATACAAAACTATTTTACCATTAAGAAATGAAATCACATAATGTATCTTGTCCCCCCCATTTGAAGTATTTGGACAAATTCACGTATATGTGTATTAAAGTAGTCAAAAGTTTAGTATTTGGTTTCATATTCCGATATATCAGCAAAATTATACTCCCAGAAATATGACCCTCGTCTGTTATTGGTTATGGTGAGAGGTTAGCATGTCTTGGGGGTATGATAATTGTGTGTCTAACTTCCTCACTCATCATTATTCCCGATTCATTCAGGATTATCTGTAATCATGGTAGCATCCACATTAATGTAGAAACAGTCAAAAGTTTAGTATTTGGTCCCATATTCCTAGTACGCAATGACTACATCAAGCTTGTGAATCTACAAACATGTTGGATGCATTTGCAATTTGTTTTGATTGTTGCAAACTATGTTGTGCCCAGTAGAAATGCCATTTTGGACTCACTTTACGGAGAATCCTGAATGAATTGTGAATAATATTGTTTGAGAAAGTTACAGATGCACCAATATCATATACCCAAGACATGCTAACCTCTCACCATTATTATAACAGAGGAGGTTAGCATTTTATATCATACCCCCAAGACATGCTAACCACTCGCCATTACAATAATAGGGGATGTTAGCATTTTATATCATACCCCCAAGACATGGTAACCTCTCACCATTACAATAACAGGGGACGTTAGCATTTTATATCATACCCCCAAGACATGCTAACCTCTCACCATTACAATAACAGGGGATGTTTGCATTTGATATCATACCCCCAAGACATGCTAACCTCTCACCATTACAATAACAGGGGAGGTTAGCATTTTATATCATACCCCCAAGACATGCTAACCTCTCACCATTACAATAACAGGGGATGTTAGCATTTTATATCATACCCCCAAGACATGCTAACCTCTCACCATTACAATAACAGGGGATGTTAGCTATGATCTTTGTGCCTCTGTAACGTTCTCAAACCTTAATATTTACTCAATATTTACTATTGATTCATGATAATCGGTAATCATGGTAGCATCCACATCAATGTAGAAGTGTTCAGAAACATAATCACTTCTTATTTACAATAAAAGTGACTCCAAAACGACACTACATTATTTACCATTCATTTCTGTTGGCCAACATAATCTGAAACACAACCAAAACAAACTGCAAGTGCTTCTAACAAGTTTGTAGAGTCACAAGCTTTATGTAGTCATTGCGTGCTAGGAATATGGGACTAAATATAAACATTTTGACTACTAATGAGTGAATTTGTCCAAATACTTATGACACCTTCAATTGGGGGGACTAAATACAGGACAGAAAGTGGTTTCATTTCTAAACGGTAGAACAGATATGTATGAATGAAAATATCCTCAAATAAAAGGTGACATTCTGTACTGTTGCCTCATACAGTATGAACCAGTTTAACTCAATTCCAAAATGCTGGAGTATAGAGCCAAATTAAACGCTTTAGCTTCACTGTACAAATAAATACGTAGGGGAGTGTACTGTATGTAGCACTATGACCAGAATCCTCATCATGGTATGCCACACCATGGGAAAGGGACACCAGTATAGTGCAGAGTTTGACATGAGACTCCTGGATAATGTTCTAGTTCTGCAACGTATTGTTAGACAGTGGGGCTACCAGCTTGTTATATGATATCCAATTATGTCAATGTTCCTTTAGTAAAACAACTCAAAGGGAAAGGGAGCAGAACTTGACCGGGGGGGGGGGCTAGAAACTGCTATTGTTTGTTCACAGTGGGATAAATCAATCTATTCAATGTATAGCCATTATATATGTAATACCCTTGAACTATTTTCTGTTGCATAAGACATAATGGTATCATTTGTCTGCATACTGTAAGGTGTGAATAGTCAGCATTGTAATGTGACCTAGATTACTTTTTCATCTGAGTCACAGGATGCAACGCACAGAGACTTGGCAATGAGGCCCTTTATCTACCTCCCCAGAGTCAGATGAACTTGTTGATAACATTTGTATGTCTCTGTGTCCAGTATGAAGGAAGTAAGAGGTAGTTTCGCGAGCCAATGCTAACTATCTTTAGTGCAATGACTGGAAGTCTATGGGTATCTGCTAGCATGCTTTTCAATGCGAAGCTATCTCTAATTTCCTTCATACTGGACACAGAGACATACAAACACTATCCACAAGTTAATCTGACTCTGGGGAAGTAAACAAAGGGCCTCATTGCCAAAATCTTGAAGCATCCCTTTAACCATGTCAATAGGAAGGCAATTTGCCTATGATGAATACCAGTATAGGGTTTATGGTATCTCACTGCTATACCGGACCAACCTCTCACTAACACTTCCATTATATGTGATGGTTGTTAGTGTTAAATAACCTCTTCTGTATTGTTCAGTGCAGTATAACTGAACCCACAATGTATTTTTGTTTACCCTGTTTTCCATGTAAAATGAATGAGGGCCCCGCTGGCTAAGGCATGTGAGATGGGGTAGGACAGAAGCGTTAGTGTTGGATGAAAATAGACAGAACAGAGCACAGGGAGGATGTGGTGTTTTCTTTATTTGTAGGGGTTGGTTCACTACTGCTGCAAAGCAGTTCCTCCTGAAACGAACTCCTTAGACTCGTCAAATCTTTCCATAAGGTAAGTCCTCAAGGAAGCCAATGCCTTGACTTCTCTAAACTGCTTCTCTAATGTAATGTTATGACAGAGACAGAACAATATGATTGACACAAATGCATCTCTAACTTTTATAGTGCATCTGACAAAGTTTAGCTTTTATGTTCTGACATAAATATTACTTCCTGTTTGAGTTCTAATTAATTGTATTCCCACTATCATTCCCTGGGTGGTTTGATTACACTTTATATTCAACATGGCAAACTTTGATAAGCAGCTGTTGCCTTCTCACAACCATAGATTTTCACGCTAGGTGGCGCTATTGCCTATCGATGGCCCGTTCCCTAGTTTTACTTGGATGTCCACGTAACCGCGTACGTATTATGCGCGCCTCTGTTGCCCCAAAAAAATTGAGAAGGAAAACTTAATAGAAATGGCGGAGGGTGCAACATCTCTGAAGGGTTTGCGAGCTCAAATGGGTAAGAAATACACTTAGCATAACTAATTATTGATGTGCCAATGTAGCTACTTAATGAAGTCGAATTTCCTCTACGTTGCTTGCTAAGTGACCCCTCTACCGGTAACCTACTCATTTTGAACATGTTTTGTGGCTAGCAAGCTAACCTTATCCGCTGACAAAAGGAGTTGGAAGTCCGCAACTCTGATCCCCTCCGGCCAGTTTGAAAGCTAGCTGTACAACCTACTAAGCTAGCTGCATGAACATCAACGTTTACCGGGTCATTTATTTTGCCCTATATGTAACTAGTACAACGTTCCTATTGAATGTACTTATTGTAAAATCACATTTAAAACCTACTCTAACTGAGCCATAGTAGCAGAACCAGAGAGCCAATCGTTGTTGGATCCAAAATTAAATGTAATCACCGGTTGGAACGGATCTGTGTGCGCGCTGCTGAGGCGCCATAAATTGCTACCTAGCTAACGTTACACATCAAACTTGTTGAAATAGTTGCCTAAATAGTTGCCTAATTAGCTAGCTAATTATTAACTAAATAATTAATTTGCCAATAAGCATAGTTTACTTAGCTAGCTGGGTAGCTAACTTATACAGTTAGCGTCATAACAGTGCCTATTTTCTGCTAATTTAACTAATACTAGCTACGGTAGCTACTTTATGGTCATCTTTGACATCTCGAAGTTCAAGCTAGGAGGTAACGTTAGCCAACGACTTGCTAGCCATTGTCTGCGAAGGAGCAACCCGTATTTTCTGGTTGGCTAGTTAGTTTAATCAGATTGACCCTGGAGAGGCTGCACGAAACTGTCGTGTAAACTACTCAAATTGTCTGTTGGTATGTTAAATGACGCTAGGCTAATTCTAAAACAGTGATGTGCAAGTAACGTCAGCTACGTAAGTATTGCTATTTTTTTGTGCCTGTCTTAATGCCCAGAAAGGACGTTTGTTGTGGTATTCCTGAGGGCTTTGAATGAGAGTATTCCCGTGGGCTTTGGATGTTGACAGGTTTTGACCTGGAACTGGGAGGTGATTGGTGGTTTCATGGGATTTGAGAGGAAGTTATGGTGGTTTTTGTGTGTTGCATGCCTAGCTAGCTAATTCCTCTCTAGAGACAAGTCACCAATGCACAGTTTTCCCTCAATGCATGTGGCTCATTGGTTTTCAAGCAGTGAAGAGAATCTGAAATGAAACTATTTGTCTAAGCTTGTTGACATGTGACAGATTCCGTTGTCTTGGCAAGGTAGCTAGCTGCTACATTTATTTGATTTAACCTTTATTTAACTAGGCAAGTCAGTGACGGCCTACTGGGGAACAGTGGGTTAAACTGCCTTGTTCAGGGGCAGAACTACAGATTTTACCTTGTAGATCGAATCCCCGAGCTGACATCACGATGTCTGACGTGGTTTTGCACTGAGTTCCACAGACACTGAACCAAAAGTCCACAAAGCTGCTCATGGGATGATGACTGTCCATTTACTGCTAGTTTTCTTGGATGCAGTCAGTGATAAGGGGTTGTTTGTTTCTTGTGTATTTGGTTCCACTTTTTCACTGTACAAAATTGCTGTATAAGCCAACACTTTTTCTGTCTTAACATTGTTAACAGAAGTTATTTTACGTTGTAAACTGGGCCTCTTCCTGAGTGGCAGCCAAATGCACAGATGTTCACTGTTTGTCTGCATCAGAAGGTCTGAATGCCTAGTTTGTTTTGTACTCAAACTGTTGGACTGGGCTGAAATGCTAGTGTTTCTTTCCATCAACATACCAGGCGTGAAGGGGTGTTTCTGAAAGTAGGTCATATCTTTTCTTCATCCACTTTCTCATTCACTATTTTCACTCTGAAAGCTATATCCACTGAAATATGTGTCTTTGTGAAAGTATTTTCCAGAGAGATTCAATCTTGCCCGTCAGTGAACTGCTGAGAAAGAGGGTGATGAGGGGAGGTTTGAAAAACCCAACCGCACTGTGTTCATAGATAGGAAGGGTAACAAAAGAATGGCTGGAATCCAGGACAGTGTTGAAACACACAAATACTTGGTTATCTCCGCAAGATTGTGGGTTGTACCTACACTGTCATTATGAGTGCAGATCAGATGCCTGTGACTGGAACCTAGCAAGGCTATCTGAATCCTGGCTCTGCCTGGCCTGAAGAATCAAAAGCATGAAAAATATTTCTGAATTGTTCTGAGGGAACCCGAAGGAGGAAATAGTTTAGCCTTTTTTTGTTCGGAAGATTGTAGCAATGAAACAGAAACAACTAGTTAGGAGGAGTTCCTCTCATCCCTGTCTTCTACAGGAGGTTAACCCTGAGTTCAGAGGTCATGACATGCTACAGTCTGAGATTGCAGAGCCCCCGACAGTGACACGGTTTGGTTTCATGGCAGGCATTACAGCACAGAGAGAAATGAGCCCCAGGCAGGTCAACTCTTTTATCGGGTGAATAAGAGCTGATTCATGTGATGCAGTAAAATATCATGGAAGTTGGATGTGCCCACTCATATAATACATCAATAAAAATACATTTAGCCTCATAAATAATGAAACATGTTCAATTTGGTTTAAATAATGCTAAAATAAAGTGTTGGAAAAGAAAGTAAAAGTGCAATATGTGCCATGTAAAAAAAAAGCTTGCTCAGAACATGAGAACATATGAAAGCTGGTGCTTCCTTTTAACATGAGACTTCAATATTCCAAGGTAAGAGGTTTTAGGTTGTAGTTAATATAGTATTTATATGACTATTTCTCTCTACCATTTGTATTTCATATACCTTTGACTATTGGATGTTCTTATAGGCACTTTAGTATTGCCAGTGTAACAGTATAGCAGTATTGCAATGTCCGTACTGTGAGACGCTTAAGACAGGGCGGACAGCTGATCGTCCTCGCAGTGGCAGACCACTAGTAACATCTGCACAGGATTGGTATAGCCGAACATCACACCTGCGGGACAGGTACAGGATGGCAACAACTGCCTGAGTTGCATCAGGAACGCATAATCCCTCCAGTTCTCAGACTGTCCTCAATAGGCTGAGAGAGGCTGGACTGAGGGCTTGTAGGCCTGTTCTAAGGCAGGTCCTCACCAAACATCACCGGCAACAACATCACGTATGGGCACAAACCCACTGTCGCTGGACCAGACAGGACTGGCAAAAAGTGCTCTTCACTAACGAGTCGGGGTTTTGTCTCACCATTTGTGATGGTCGGATTTGCGGTTATCGAGGCCTTCACTCTGGAGCGGGATTTCTGAGGTGGAGGGTCCATCATGGTCTGGGGCGGTGTGTCACAGCATCATCAGACTGAGCTTGTTGTCATTGCAGGCAATCTCAAACCTGTGCGTTACAGGGAAGACATCCTCCTCCCTCATGTGGTACCCTTCCTGCAGGCCCATCCTGACATGACCCTGTAGCATGACAATGCCACCAGCCAGGCTGCTCGTTCTGTGTGTGATTTCCTGCAAGACAGGAATGTCTGTGTTCTGCCATGGCCAGCGACGAGCCCGGATCTCAATCCCATTGAGCAAGTCTCGGACCTGTTGGATCGGAGGGTGGGGGCTAGGGCCATTCCCCCCAGAAATGTCTGGGAACTTGCAGGTGCCTTGGTGGAAGATTGGTGTAACATCTCACAGCAAGAACTGACAAATCTGGAGGAGATGCGCTGCGGTACTTCATGCAGCTGGTGGCCCCACCAGGTACTGACTGTTACTTTTGATTTTGACACCGCCCTTTGTTCAGGGACACATTATTCAATTTCTGTTAGTCACATTTCTGTGGAACTTGTTCAGTTTTTGTCTGTTGTTGAATCTTGTTATGTTCATACAAATATTTACACATGTTAAGTTTGCTGAAAATAAATGCAGTTGACGGTGAGGACGTTTCTTTTTTGTTGAGTTTAGATGCTTTGTATCAGTTGACTGTATAAGCATTGAGCCTAGGCCTATCCACTCCATTGTGCTTGTTGGCCTGCCATGAGTGATGCTGATGAAACGTGATGTGTGTGTTACACATCTGAGACAGTCCTTGTGTGAACCCAACTCTGGTCAGGGCATTCTGTCATTAGCCAGTGAGAATGGAGCTCAACCTGCTGTCGTCAAGGTGTCATCATCCCGGTGGCTCTGGAAATAGCCCCGGCTTACCTCTGAGTGAATGTGTCCCCAATCATCCTGGACAAGATCTGCTGTGTGTGTGTGTGCACCCTCATCGCAGCTGTGCCCGGTGAAGACTGTCATTATTAGACAGTGTGCACACATTCCCCTCCAGGTATCTGCAGTACTGCACTTCCTGCTTGCCAAGAAACACCCAACCATTGCTATTGCTGGGCCCCAGAGGGAATTAGAGGTCACTTCACTGACCCACTGAACTCACTATTGTCTCTGACTGATATTTGTGTGTGTGTGTTGAGTGGTGGATGGTTGTGTTAAGGGTGGGGGGTGGGGGGGGGCTGTAGTTTCTTTGTGCCCTGTCTACTGACGAGTGGCTGGACTCTGCTTTATTTTTGGCTGACTGGTACTGAGCACTGAGGTGTCAATCTCACTGTGGCTTTGGACAGGAGGCACGAATGCAGCAGTCCGCATGTCTTCTTCAGCAGTGGCCCAATGTAAATTTATTGAGTTTGAGTTTATTTTTTTTATTTTTACAGGGACAGTGCACATTAATCAACATTTCAGTAAAAGTGCCGGTTTTAGCCAACCGGCTAATTTTCAACCGCAGTCCCTGGGCAGGTTATTAAAAACAATTACAATATAGACAATAGCAACATAGAACAAGCAAGACATAGCATACAGACAGAGCAACATAGGACAAGCAAGACGTAGCATACAGACAGAGCAGCATAAAACAAAAAGCAGCAAGACAAAATTCATAAAAGCAACAAAGTGTTTCCACACCTCACAAGCTACAGACAACAGACAACAAGGAGTGGCAACACACAGCTAGGGACCATGTTCACAACTCTGATTGACCTTTAGCCATGTCTTCAAGCATTTTGTGAAAGTGTCATATGTGGTGCAGTTATGTGTGTCTGATGGCAGTGTATTCCAGACATGGGAAGCTCTCACAGAGAATGCAGATTTACTAAAGGTGCTTTTCCTTAGGGGAACTATACAGTCACCTCTCATGGCAGACCTTGTGGATCTACTGCCATATGTCTGGGTTTTCTGTTTAACAAAAATATTGAGTGGAGGGGGAGCCAGGCCATTGAGGATCTTGAATACAAGACATGCGTCGGTGTATTGCACAAGATTTTCCCAACTCAAGAGCTCATGCTTTCTAAGGATGTGACAATGATGATGGCTATTGGGCTTCCAATCAAGCACTTTGAGAGCCTGTTTGTAGACAGACTGAATAGGTTTTAATGTTGTACAGCAAGCTTGGGCCCAACTAGTCAAGCAGTATGTTAAGTGGGGGAGTATCATAGATTTGAAGTACAGTTTTGCTACCTCTGTAGTCAAACAATTTCGTATAAATCGGAAATTAGCTAGGTTGAATTTGGTTATTTGAATTACCTTTTTCACATGCTTTTTAAAAGAGAGGTTGGAATCAAGTATATTGTGAATAGTATGTAATTTATGAACAAAAGGTTATATGCCTCATACTCTTTTATATTGGTGTTCATTACCCATAGTGCTTTGAAGTTAGACATTTCCTGTTTGAACACTGGTGGTTTTGTCCGGCTGTGAACAGAACTGCAGCTGCATGATGGTGCAGGCTGGCCTGCTTCCTGTTTATGACCAGTGCCTGCCCTGTCTGTGGAGCCATGATGAGTGTTCCAGGACAAGACAGGTGCCCCCGGATGAGTTGGATTTTACTGCCTCCCCTAACTGCTCTGCCTGGGGGATGTTTCCTAGCCTAGCTAGCCTAATCAATATAGCCAGTCTATTTACTATGTTGTGTGTGATTATAGAGTGCAAAGCTGTTGCAGTGCATACTGTACCCTAACTGCCTAATAGGATAAGTTAGGTACCACAGACTAATCAGTGAGGTGTTTCCCCCCATCGCAGCAATGTAGTGCCGCTGTAGCTAGCATGCATAGACTAATTGAAATGGCATGTCCTCTATGGTTTGATGAAGGAAAAAAAAGTAGGTTGTTTTTAAACATATTGTATTTTAGTTGTGGACATAAAATAAAACATATTTTACCAGGTTAGTCTCATTGTTAATCTGTGTTTTACAAGAGAGACCTGGCCAAAATGGCAGCACACAAAGTTGCAGACACATTTACATCATAAAACATGAAGCGCTACAGTTAAAATAAAAAACATACATTTACATACAGAAAATCAAGATGTTTCGGGAAAGCGTGGTGCAACTGTGGGTCAGAACATTGATAGCCCTCTTTTATTTTCCATCATAGGTTGAACACTAACTTCAAACACATTTTGAAATGGGATGAGCTCCTGACGTTTTCGGACCTTTTCAAGCTCGTTCCAAGTGGAAGGGCAGAGTCCTAAAAAGCTTTTTGCCCTAGCTCTGTACGGGCCTTAGGCACAATCAGCTAGACACAGTCATCTGTGCACAGACGGTAGTTTTCATTTGACTGCTAGACAATGTAGTTACAAAAGTAAAATGGTAGCTGTCTCAATATGGCCTTATAAATAAAAATATACCAATGATTGAATCTCTGAAGAGCTAACGAAGGCCAACCCACTCTCATGTAGAGGGTACAGTGATGTGAGAGCTTTGGAGTTAGTAACAAACCTCAGCTCCTCATGGCTTTTATTTGTATTTATTTTTTTATTGCAGAAAAAACAGACAATGGCAAAATAAATGCAATACTCTTTCTGCATGCTCAACACAAAGTACAGTTAATGTATTTTTTGTTTCATCGGGTAATGATTAGCACGGTAATACTTATGGATCATTCTGAAAGAGACCTTTGACCTTGTTAACAAGCAGGTATTTGTGTGGTAATAACCAGACTTTTCCCCCAACATATATTATTGACAAATGTATTCCAGTAAGTCGTGACATAAGGAATTGATTCTATATCCCTTTTAAATAAAGCAGGGATGTATCTGTTGTTCTGAGGGAGCAAGGAGAAACACATTTTCCCTATTGGAGAGTCAACTGGATTAAGCGAGGGCAGGTCAAGAAGGTGAGGTCTGGTTACACCTCTAAATAACATGAGAGTTCCAGATGGAATAGCATCAGACTATGGCGAACTCTCTAGGTGTGACAGGGATATTGTAAAGAGAGAAATTCCTTATAATGATTGACAATCCTTCTGCATTAAAACGTTGACTCATCAGCAGGATATGATTATTAAACCAGTTCTTAAAAAAATAGACTTGTTTCTATACAAAATATCCTTATAGTTCCAAATGAAATACCTATGCGGGGAAAAATGGTTTATTAACGACCACGCTAAGTATACTAGTCTATGAAAAGCAGATAATATTTTTAGGAATCAAATCATTGTTATAGTTACAAAGTACCATAAAATTGAAGCCACCAAAACGGGAGAAGATATGAGGGATGAAACTCCAAATTGAAGTTGTATTCTTTAGGAAATGTTTAGCCCAATTTATCTTAAGTATTATTCAAAGTATGAAAATCTGAAAAAAATTAGACCACCATATTCATGTGTTCATAGCGACAGATTTCCTAATATAATGTGTATGATTTATCCAGGAAGTTAAAGCATCTGGTCAACCGGTTTCCTTATTTTGTTGAGATGTATGGACTGGGCTGCATAAGTAAGTCTGGAGATGCCTTCAGCTTTAGAAAGCAATACTTGACCTTTTCAAGGATAAATCCCTCAGCAACCAATGGTTAAACCTTTCTTTTCAAAAATAGGTATGAAATGTAATGAGCATCTCTCCTGTTGATCCTTAGATATGGTAATCCCAAGGTACGTTACTTTTTCCTTGACTGGAATATTGCATATAGAGGGTATCACACAGTCTTTAACAGCAAACAATTCACACTTATAAAGGTTTAGGCAAAGACCAGATTCTTTGGAAAATATATTTCTCACATCGACTGCTCTAGGAATCTGGTCAGCATCTTTCAAAAGGAGGGTGGTGTCATCTACAGGCTTACTGGTGATGATATCTCTGTCAGCAATAGAGATCCCTTTTATATTGCTGGATTTAACAAAACTTGTAAAAGTTGGGTTGCAAGCAGGAAGAGGTAAGGTGAAATTGGGCAACCTTGCCTAGTTCCTCTTTTCAATTCTAGGAGGAGTGCCATGCTCTAATTTAATGGAACTGTTCCCATTCTCCTCATGTTAGTGTCCAGCATGCGTTATGATGTCACAGGGACAAACATGTACAAGATATCACCATAATCAATTACAGGCACGAAAATAGCGGAAACAAGCCTCTTTCTCTCTTCAAAAGAAAAACATGACTTATTATGAAAATAAAAACCCAACTTGAACCTTTGATGTGGGTTTTAAAGGTGAGACACTCCTCTATCAAGAGACCAAAGTACTTGTAAGTTGCTTCTCTTTATACTCTATCTGCATAGTGACTATACATGGGAGAGTCTGAGGTTTCGTCTTAGATTTTGTGAAAACCATCAACTTTTTCAGCATTTTAAAAGCTACTTCAGCTGACAGAGCTGAGTCTGGACAATAGTAAAGGTAGATTGCAGTTCTTCAAAGGCCTTATTCAATGTTGCGGCACAACAATAAATAACTTTCAGCATAAAAATGAAAACTAGCATTTGACACGTCATTATTAAAGGGATTCTTCGGGATTTTGGCAATGAGGCCATTTATCTACTTCCCCGTAGTCCGATGAACTCATGGATTCCATTTGGTCTGTGTGCGGTTTGAAGAAAGCTGCTAACTAGTGATAGCGCAAATGCTAACTAGCGTCAGCGCAATGACTTAAGTCTAAACTCATAGATTTCTAATTGTGCTAAAACTAGTTAGCATAGGCTCGCAAAACTTCCTCCAATGTTCTTCATACTGGACACAGAGACATACAAATGGTATCGAGAAGTTAAAGTTCAACATTTTGGGGCGGCAGGGTAGCCTAGTGGTTAGAGCGTTGGACTAGTAACCGAAAGGTTGCAAGTTCGAATCCCCGAGCTGACAAGGTACAAATCTGTCGTTCTGCCCCTGAACAGGCAGTTAACCCACTAGGCCGTCATTGAAAATAAGAATTTGTTCTTAACTGACTTGCCTAGTAAAATTAAATAAAAATATGACTCATTGCCAAAATCCATAAGTGTCCCTTTAATATAAATAGAGAACTGTGGTCCTGCCCCCTTCTGGACAGTTAACCTATCTGGTGTCTTGCCATCAGAACTCTATGTCCAGTTTCTGACACACAGCTTTTGAACCAAGAGACTGCCTGATCAGATAATTCTGTGTTGGCAACAAGTCTTTGCAACATGTCATGATCAACTGTGTCAAATGCCTTTGATGTGTTAATAAGGGTGCTGTTTCTTGTCCATGGCATCAATGATATAATTAACAACATTTGTTGCTGCATTTGTTGCTGCAGTAGAAGTGCCATGCTGTTTTCTGAAACCTGATTGAAACGTAGATAAAATGCCATTGAAACGTAACTCCAATTGACATCGGCTAGGCAGGCAAATGTGTTGTGTGTGTGCTGATGGTTTTGCTTAATACCTTCACTCCGTCACCATTGCTGTTGTCCCCATTGACATTACTGTTATAAAAACGCCACCCACGCTCTTGTCCAGCTTTGTGCTGCGTCATCCAGTCTGTCTGATTTACAGCAGCCAGCCCACTCGGGTCTAATGTATGCTTATCAATGCAAATCTCCATAGTGATGGATGCAGATGCCCTCTCCCTCCTCTTGTCAGCTCTCCTTTCAGTGTGCACAAGGACACCTGGCTCTTTCAGTTCTACAATACGTGGTCCTGTGTGGCTCAGTTGTTAGAGCATGGCTCGAACCCAGGATTGTGGGTTCAATTCCCACGGGGGACCAGTATGAAAATGTATGCACTCACTTTCAGTTCTACAATACGTGGTCCTGTGTGTCTCGAACCCAGGGTTGTGGGTTTGATTCCCACGGGGGACCAGTACGATAGCAACAAGTAAGTTGCTCTGAATAAGAGCTTCTGCTAAATGACTAAAATGTAAAATATGTGTAAGTCTGTGGTGAAAAGACCTGAATAAAAGCATTATATTAAATTGAAACCCCTATTGCATTGTCCAGTTAATGTAGGCTAGTCTATGACTAATATTAACTTTGGATAAATTGATGGTATCACTAGTCTCCCAGGTGTGGCAGAGTTAATGGGTATGGACTGGAGCATAGGTGGTGTAACCAGGGACTCAGTCCTTTTATTGTTGCTATGGTGTACTGTTATTTGCATGCTTTGTGCTGGAGGAGAGGGCACACTGTTTGCCCACTGTCCTCCTTTGTGAGTGACCGAGAGGATGAGGACAGTGACTCAGACAATCCCTTTTGCATATTCTCTATATCCTCTGGCCTGCTCTTTTAATCTGCGTCTGTGAGGGTAGAGTGCACCTACTTCTAATCACGCTATCACACAAGCAGGGAATTATTTCAACTTCTTTTAAAGATTACCGTCTTCAGTGGAACTCTTTGGATCGACAATCAGACTCTTGCCTGGGCCAAGAGTCTGTCTATGAATAGTGTGAACACTCCAAAGGAACTCAGACCCCTCAAAAGAGCCCCAGATGTGAATTGAACTATCTCGAGAGGTTGTCTGAGTTTGGTTTGCTTGAATTCTGTGCCCCAAAAAAGGGACCAGATCAATGTGAACACAAAGCTCTCCACGTTCGCTTGTCGTTATTCCCACACCACACAGTAGACTACTGCAACACCATTTCCCCTGCCATAACCCCTCACATTGGTGAGAGAAGATGATGTGCAGGTTCGTGGGAAAAGAACGTGTGCTGTTTATGGATATTGATTAGAGATTGTCAAGGATGCACAGAAATTCAAATATACAGTTTTGTACTGACATGATGTTAAGATTATTTTTTATTTAACCAGGTAAGCTAGTTGAGAACAAGTTCTCATTTGCAACTGCGACCTGGCCAAGATAAAGCATAGCAGTTCGACACATACATGGAATGAACAAAACATACAGTCAATAATACAGTAGAAAAAAATAAAACAAAGTCTATATACAGTGAGTGCAAATAAGGTCAAATAAGGGAGTTAAGGCAAAAAATAGGCCATGGTGGCGAAGTAATTACAATATGGCAATTAAACACGAATGGTAGATGTGCAAAAGATGGATGTGCAAGTAGAGATACTTTGGTGCAAAAGGAGCAAAATAAATAAATACAGTATGGGAATGAGGTAGAAAGATGGGCTGTATACAGATGGGCTATGAACAGGTGCAGTGATCTGTGAGCTGCTCTGACAGCTGGTTCTTAAAGCTAGTGAGGGAGATGGGAATCTCCAGCTTCAGTGATTTTTGCAGTTCGTTCCAGTCAGTGGCAGCAGAGAACTGGAAGGAAAGGCGACCAAAGGATGAATTGACTTTGGGGGTGACCTGTGAGATATACCTGCTGGAGCGTGTGCTACGATTGGGTGCTGCTATGGTGACCAGCGAGCTGAGATAAGGCGGGGCTTTACCTAGCAAAGACTTGTAGGTGACCTGGAGCCAGTGGGTTTGGCGACGAGTATGAAGCGAGGGCCAGCCAACGAGAGCGTACAGGTCGCAGTGGTGGGTAGTATATGGGGCTTTGGTGACAAAACTGATGGCACTGTGATCGACTACATCCAGTTTGCTGAGTAGAGTGTTGGAGGCTATTTTATAGATGACATCCCCGAAGTCAAGGATCAGTAGGATGGTCAGTTTTACGAGGGTATGTTTGGCAGCATGAGTGAAGGAAGCTTTGTTGCGAAATAGGAAGCCGATTCTAGATTACATTTTTGATTGGAGATGCTTAATGTGAGTCTGGAAGGAGAGTTTACAGTCTAGCCAGACACCTAGGTATTTGTAGTTATCCACGTATTCTAAGTCAGAGCATTTAGTTTTATTTGCGTTTAAGAGCAGTTGGAGGCCACGGAAGGAAAGTTGTATGGCATTGAAGCTCGCCTGGAGGGTTGTTAACACAGTGTCCAAAGATGGACCAGAAGTATACAGAATGGTGTCGTCTGCGTAGAGGTGGATTAGAGAATCACCAGCAGCAGGAGTGACATCATTGATGTATACAGAGAAGAGTCGGCCCGAGAATTGAACCAGAGGCCCGGACAACAGGCCCACCGATTTGACACACTGAGCTCTATCAGAAGTAGTTGGTGAACCAGGCAAGCTAATAATTTGAGAAACCAAGGTTGTTGAGTCTGCCAATAAGAATGTGGTGATTGACAGAGTCGAAAGCCTTGGCCAGGTCAATGAATATGGCTGCACAGTAATGTCTCTTATCGATGGCGGTTATGATACCGTTAAGGACCTTGAGCGTGGCTGAGGTGGACCCATGACCAGCTCGGAAACCAGATTGCATAGCGGAGAAAGTATGATGTGATTCAAACATCTCAGACGGTACAAAAGAGAGGTTGAACAGGCTAGTAATAGGGGTTGCAACAATTTTGGCAAGAGAGTGTCCAGATTGTCTAGCCTGGCTGATTTGTAGGGGTCCAGATTTTGCAGCTCTTTCAGAACATCAGCTATCTGGATATGGGTGAAGGAGAAATGGTGGGGGCTTGGGCAGGTTGCTGGGCAGTTGACCCGGGGTAGGGGTAGCCAGGTGGAAAGCATGGCCAGCTGTAGAGAAATGCTTATTGAAATTCTCAATTATAGTGGATTTGTCTGTTGTAACAGTGTTTCCTAGCCTTAGAGCAGTGGGTAGCTGGGATGAGGTGCTCTTATTCTCCATGGACTTTACAGTGTCCCAGAACGTTTTTGAGTTTGTACTGCAGGGTGCAAATTTCTATTTAAAAAAGCTAGCCTTAGCTTTCCTAACTGCCTGTGTATATTGGTTCCTAACTTCCCTGAAAAGTTACATATCACGGGGGCTATTCGATGCTAATGCAGAACGCCACAGGATGTGTTTGTGCTGGTCAAGGGCAGACAGATCTGGAGTGAACCAAGGGCTACATCTATTCCTGGTTCTACCATTTTTTTGAATGGGGCATGCCTATTTAAGATGGTGAGGATGGCACTTTTAAAGAATAACCAGGCCTCGTCTAGTGTCGGGATGATGTCAATGTCGTTCCAGGATACCCCGGCCAGGTCGATTAGAAAGGCCTACTCGCAGAATTGTTTTAGGGAGCGTTTGACAGTGATGAGGGGTGGTCGTTTGCTCGCAGACCCATTACGGATGCAGGCAATGAGTCAGTGATCGCTGAGATCTTGCTTGAAAACAGCAGAGGTGTATTTGGAGGGTGAGTTAGTTAGGATGATTATCTATGAGGGTGCCTGTTTACGGATTTGCGGTTATATCTGGTAGGTTCATTGATAAATTGTGTGAGATTGAGGGCATCAAGCTTAGATTGTAGGATGGCTGGAGTGTTAAGCATGTCAAGCATTTGTTTGCAATATGTTGATCTATAAGCTAAGATGGCTTCATAAGCTGTTTAATGATTGTGGGATTTGAATAGTGTGAAGACAACATATTTGGTGAGAATCCATAACATGGTCAAAGTCCATTCTAGCTCTTAAAGGGGCAGTAGCCTACATTGGGTGTACAATTTTAAATGATTTAATCAGCAGTTATTCTACTGGTATTTTAATGTTACCAATACTATTTACATGTTCATTTTATCTTCTGATTACAATTGTCATCTTTTAACAAAATGCTATCTATTAGCTTCCAAAATGTAAGTAGGTAAGTATATCTAGTTGTCCGATAGCACATTCTGATGGAGTGGCTTGTCCTGTATTTTTACCCAGAGTGCATTGAGTGAATGTTGGAAAAATACACAGAACAAAAATATAAAATCAAAATGTGAAGTGTTGGTCCCCATCTTTCATGAGCTGAAATAAAAATATGCACAAAATTTGTTTACATCCCTCTAGGTGAGCATTTCTCTTTTGCCAAGATAATCCATCCACCTGACTGGTGTGGCATATCAAGAAGCTGATTTATACAGCATGATCATTACACATGTGCGCCTGGGTAAAATAAAAGGCCATTCTAAAATGTGCAGTTTTGTCAAATGACACAATGCCACGGACTTCTCAAGTTGAGGGAGTGAGCAATTAGCATGCTGACTGCAGGAATGTCCACCAGAGCTGGTTTATGGTAGAGAAAAGAGAAAAGTACATTTCTCTACCATAAACTGCCTCCAATGTCATTTTAGAAAAATGTGTCAGTATGTCCAACTGGGCTCACAACCCCTGACCACCTGTAACCACACCAGCCTAGGACCACCTCATCTGGCTTCTTCACCTGCGGGATCGTCTGAGACCAGCAACTCAGACAGCTGATAAAACTGAGTAGTATTTCTGTCTATAATAAAGCCCTTTTGTGGAGAAAAGCTCATAGTTGGCTGGGCCTTGTGCCCCACCCATGGCTGTACTCTTGCCCAGTTGTGTGAAATCCATAGATTAGGGCCTATTGAATTCATTTAAATTGGCAAATTTCCTTATATGCACTAATTCAGTAAAATCGTTGAAACTGTTGCATGTTGCGTTTTTTATATTTTTTTGTTCAGTGTATCTTGGTTCCTTTCTAATCATAGCAATGTAAATGCATAGAGTACTCGGTCCTAACGAAGTTGAATTTAACTGGCGGTAGAGTTAAATCCTCATTCAAAGGCGAGGGCAATGTGAATTCTTTACTTTTTTTTTTACCCAGAGCCCTGCCCAACTACATGGCATGCTACCTCAGACCTGGCCCCTGATGACAGACCACAGACTTTCATTTGATAAATGTGGTCAATATATTGCCCAAGTGTTCATGTAAAGGAACTACTAACCTAAAATTGGTCATTATGAAATTGACTGCAATCTTTTTAAAGAGAATTGTTCTGGATTTTGGCAATGAAGCCCTTTATCTACTTCTCCAGAGTCGGATGAACTGGTGAATACCATTTTTATGTCTCTGCGTGCATTTTGTAGGATTTTTCTATCTTGCGTTTGCGCAATTGCTAACTAGCATGCTAGCTGTTCCCATAGACTTCCAATAATTGTGCTAATGCTAGTTGGCATTGGTTTGCAAATCTACCTCAAACTTTCTTCATACTGTATGCAGAAACATAAAAAGGTATCCACAAGTTCATCTGACTTAGGGTTCCTGAGTGGCGCAGCGGTCTAAGGCACTGCGTCTTAGTGCTAGAGTCGCCACTACAGACCCTGCTTCGATTCCAGGCTGTATCACAACTGGCCTTGATTGGGAGTCCCATAGTGCGGTGCACAATTGGCCCAGCGTCGTCCGGATTTAGCCCGCGTAGGCCGTCATTGTAAATCAGAATTAGTTCTTAACTGCCTTGCCTAGTTAAATAAATAAAACAATAAAATCCTTCACTATCCATTTTAAAATGATTTCAGTTGTCTTGGGTCTCTGAAAAGACTGGTGCTTGGCTTGGAATGAGTGTGAATTGAGGCTTGGATTGACAGTGAGTGAGATGCATAAGCCCTTTTCTGGTTGCAAGCTGTACTCTGCTGAACAGTTGCCATGTGACAGAACTGCCTAAGTCTTGGCAGGGTGAGGAGGACACTAGATGAATGGTGTGTTGTAAGAGTCCCTTTTAGGCCGATGTGATGAGGTTTTCAAGTTCGTCTAGTGGATGATTCCTTATCTGCACCAACTTGGATTAGATTATATATTTTTCCTCTGTTTCATACATTCAAGAGCTGTATATTGGCCTACCTTAATCTAATTTCACACCCTCTCATTGTGTTTTGTTTATTCCCCTGAGGGAAGGATGGATGTTAGTCACTAGCTCATGAGACACCACTACTTAACCATTCACCCCAAATGTGTAATCTAATACTAAGCACCCCTCAGTTTCTAAAGAGGCACTGGGTTAGCTCATTTGTGTGTAAGACCTATCTGAGTCTTATGAAGGTAGGTATCAGATGGCCTTATGACTATTAAAACTTTTCACTTAACCTGGGATTCCCACTCTGAAGCGTGATGAAAGTAAACTGATGTCCACTTCCTATGGGATTATCCACAGACTTTGACCGAGTCATTCATCTGTGACGACCTGAGTGAAATATATTGACGCTGTTCCATTGAAGACTATGGTATTGATGCAGCTTTGTTTGTTTGTCATGTTGGTTTTGTCCTCCCATTGACTTTTGCTATCTGCTCTGTAAAGGCCAATGGCTAAAGATATACATCAATGCCAGTCTGTTTGGGAGTGGAAGAGTGTTGAACTTACAGATCCATTGTCTGTTGTTTTGAGGTTTCTCTTCTCCAGTCAGAACCACACTGATATGGGCTAATGTAAAGAGCTGTAGCATAGTTCTCTTCTGTAGTCCACTTCCTGATTTGGAGTTTCCACTCACTGATAACCTGCCTTGGGTTTTATTGTGTTCATATCCGGATGAGTTTTCTCCCACAGATTCTCGTCCTCTGTATATGAGCTTTCCTGTACTATGCACTCCCACTCAACAAACGGCATGGCAGATAGCAGTGAACACAGAGCACCATCAGGGTCTTGTAAAGAGGGCCATTGTCACCACTCCCCATTGGATGATGCTTTAGTGTTGCCATACTGTCTCACGTTAGGGAGAAGCAGAGGGGAGTAGGGTTCATGGTTCCCTTCTGTTGCACTAAAGTTGTTTATGTATGTGACATAAAGGCATTTAGACAGGACATGTTTTTGATTGACGTTGTTATCCGCTGTCTCAGACTCAGATATTTAAGCATGATGGCTACTTTACTATCCCATACACTCATGGGGCTTTACTAGCCTATAGCACTGAACTGCAGAGACAATGTTGCTGTTTTAATGCTAATTTCATCAAATTCTGCACATTTTCCCATCGGGAAGAGAGAATATTTGACAATTTAATTTTTTAAATTCTAGTTTCCTGTAATTCTACACATTTGTCATGTGGCTGAGAGCGAATTCCGTATTTAAACAAAGTAACTGCAATTATACACATTTTACCATGGCTTATGCCTTGTTCATATGTTATCTGAGGGACTCAAACATTATAACAAAGTCAATGGCGGGCCTATGCCATGACATTGTTTTAAATTTCAGGTTCTTCCTGGGATGTTTGTATAGAAAAGCCCAGCACTGTTAGTGTCGTGACCAAAGCGCATCTGACCCAGTGTGTCACAGAGCCCTGTGTACAGCTGCCTGGCTGACCATTGACGAGGGGGTGGCTGGAGGCTGACTAGATGGATTGTTCTGTAGTGTTAAATCATCTGGATCTCTCTAGAACATGCATTCCTATGGAGGATAAACAAGGCACAGTGTAAACTGCTTGCTCAGCAGCTCCTTATTCCAAAATGATTTTCATTTCATTAGATGTCTTTTTAAATGTATTTTTATTGATCATGCTAGACCGTGTGACTCTCTCTCTGTCTCTCTCTGTCTCTCTGTCTGTCTCTCTCTCTCTCTCCTCTCTCTCTCTCTCTCTCTCTCTGTCTCTGTCTCTGTCTCTGTCTCTGTCTCTGTCTCTGTCTCTGTCTCTGTCTCTGTCTCTGTCTCTGTCTCTGTCTCTGTCCTCTGTCTCTGTCTCTGTCTCTGTCTCTGTCTCTGTC